>NC_042292.1:13036292-13051292 GCF_901000725.2 Takifugu rubripes | reverse complement strand
AATGATCCAGCCTGGAGTCAAGGCGATAAAGAAGTTTGGGCCCTGGACAATGCTCGGACTCATTGTTTGCCTTGCTATGGGAAATGTCCACTGGCTTCCCCATTATGTGGGCCATAAAAATCATTGTTTGTCTGCGTTAGTCACTGCCCCCCCCCCTCCCCAAACTGGTACCTCTCCTCCCTGTCCTCCTTCACTATCTCTCCCAGGAGACTCCCTCAAGTCCTCTTGATCCCAAACAAAGGTAGAGCTCTTGAATTGGCTTCAGGGGGGAAAGACTAAGAGAACGTAATGTATCTTTTTCTATCCAGGCAGCCTGTGGGAACAAATATTGACGTGTAATTCTTTTTTTTCACCCTTTCTCTCACTGTCTGCGGCCAAACCTTCAGTTCCATTACAGCTGTGAGGGAGACAGTCGTCGTCACCTGGGAGACCAGCGCCAATGATATTTTCTGTTCTTTGCTCCTGTTTGTGCTTCTCTCCCGTCTCTCTTGCTTCTGAACTTTCCTGACTCCTTTTTGTCGATCACTCTCTGGTGAGAAAGAGGAGCCCTTTCCAACAAGGTAAATAACCATTACTGGGAGAGTGAACAACAGCGCTGGCGAGCCAGAGAATGGACACGCCAGAGAAAAGAGACAAGGGGAGGAGATGGGAACTGGAAGGTCATCTGCTGCTTCTTCAATATCCTCGAGGCCCCCCGCGCCACCTTTTACTTCATCCCAGTGCCTATTTGTCTTTGCTCCAACGGCGTCCTGACTGGAGCGAGGCAGTGAGGACCTTTTACTATTCACGGCCTGTAATATAGCGGCACAATGGCCGCTCCTCACATTGAGAGGTTCTTCATTATCTCTATTTATCTTATCTAGAGACAAGAAGTCAGACAACATGGAGATGAAGGGAAATGAATGATGTTTCTGCGGCATGGGCAACGTCCTGGTCCGAGAGGGTGGGAGTGATGTCACGCATCGGGATCCTGGGCTGGGCCGGCGCTTTGTTTGGCGCATCACGCGTTATTGATCGCGCATGCCGCCGGCCGGGTCGGTTGCTCTCAGTCTGGCCTCCGTCTTGCCGTCTGCCCGGCTTCCTCTTTAATTCGCCATCTTCCGTCCGCGCCGTCTTTGACTCCCCTTCATCCTTCTGCCTCTCCCAAGTGCTCCACTTCTCATCTTCTCCCATCTGCCGCCTCTTGCCCCCCCGTCTGTTTCCGCAGTCATTTCTCTAACTGCGTCTCTTTGTCTATGGGAGACGTCTCTTCACTCCTCCTCATCCACCTCCATCTCTTGGAGTGTCCTCAGGAGACACTTGTGGAGGATGCAGGGCTCATATACTTTGAGGTTGTAAGTGCAAAACACTGAATCAACTTCTGGGGGATGGGGGTGTCCGAGTGTTAGCCCCTGTCTCCGTGCCCCCCCCCCCCCCAGTTGTGGATTTCATGAATAATTGATTGAATAATAGAAAATGTAATGAGGGAGCTGTTTTAAAATTCAAATTGAAATCAAACAACTCGCCGTGGCATTCATGTGGCGTCTGATAAGCATCTGGACGACGTGATTGGCTGGGTGACGGGTGAACAGAGCGTTCAGCGGGGTATGGAGGGTGGAGATTAATTTGAAGATAGAAGTTGTGCACGTGGGGGTGAGCAAGCGTAAAAATTTAAGTTGGGGTGCGGCGACAGCGGCGCTGGATGTCGTCTGGTGTCACACATTGCGTGTTAGCATCAGAGGGACATTATAGAGCTCTGCGTTAGCATGTGTGGCATTTTCTGAGCCCTACTGTCTTGTCCCACTGAGCCTCCCCCAACCGTGAGGCGTTTGTTTACGAGGGATATGACTTTATCTGCTCCTGCAAGCTTCATTTGCATGCCTCTCCATCCAGCAGCTCCATGCTTCTGCCTGGATGTGACTATGAATCTGCTCTCATGCCTGTTTGTACCATGAATGTCTATTAATCTCATGCTCTGGTGGCATTAAGTGACATGACGGATCAGCCGCTGGAGGTTGGGGGACTACTGAGGAATAGGAATTGGTGTTCGGAAGCCGGGCTGTATGGAAAATGCGTGCGGCGGCCGTGTTCCTGCCGCGCCACACTCCACTACGCTACTCTGTCCATCCATCATCCGCTCCCTCTTTTTCCACTTTTCCACCACTCCCTCTCCTTTCCCGTTTCTGTCACTGCCCATGTCTTCCCCTCTCTATCATTCACTCCATAATTTCACCTCTGCTCTGCATCACTCCCCGTCTCCCCCTCGCTCGCACATCTCGGCCCACTCGCTCCGGCGCCGCGGCACAATGCAGGGATCATTAGTGGCTTAATGGAGGTAGCCATTTTCTGCAGGGGTGAATAACAGTGGCAATGAGCAGTATCCACCACTGTGGCCCTCTTTCTCCCAGCTCCCATCCTTTTTTCCTCCAATCTCCTGGCCCGGGCCCTCCTCGCTCTCTCGCCTCACGCAGCGGCAGAGACACCGGGGCCACGCGCACCTGATGTCAGCGTGCTCTTATTGTCTAATTTACCCTGAGATGAGACTGGCCGTCAGGTGCGCGTGTGCACGTTTTTGACACGGGAGCCGCTAATGCTGCCAAATAACTGCAGAAGCGTACTGTAGTGTCACACTGGCAAAAACCAACACAGGAGAGATCCTGACACACCCGTGCACACGTTCATCCTAATCCGGGCGCCGCTCTGACACTTTATTATGGTGGAAATGTCCGAGAAATTAATCCTTTTTAGATAGAAGGAATTCGCTATATGAAAAGCTATATAGCTCGCTATATGAAGATCTTAAGTATAGCATGATGTCACAGACCTTCCAGCTGCTCTCGGGTTCAGACTCTTGCTCCCTCATCCATCGCACACAGAAGGACCCCCACCTGAAAGAGTTAATGTGGCAGCTACAGCAAAATTCCTTCACTAATCGAGCGAGTTGATATACGCCAGCTAGCCAGTCACAAAATGTTGCCATTAAATTTTCATTTTATAGATTTGGCTCATTAATATGAATGAGGACTCTGCGCCTGCTAGACTCCATCTGTGAAAGGACTCGGAGCTGAGCATGTGTGCGCCGTGCACACGCGCGTCCCCTGACTAAGTGCGGATCTGTGAACAAGTTGATATCCATGCACGCGTGCGCGCAGTCTGACAAACTGCTCCATCCCTTTATTTACCCAGAGATATGCCCCGTGTCTGTCTGGGACTCTCCTTGCATCCCTTTTCTCTCCTTCCCTACAGTTTCCTCCTCCTCTATCGCTGCCTGCTGCCACAAATCACAGCCAGCCTGAAAGGACAGGGAAGCCTTTAAAGGGGAAAAAATGAGGGAAACAGAAAATGGTAAAAGAGGGAAGGACATTAGCGGGGTCTCTCTTTCTTTTCGCAACAAAGGACCAGTGGGCATCCATCTCGGCCCTATCTGTTGACACAGGGCTACGGAAAGAGCGGCCAGCTGGCTGGATCAACACGGATGAAAAGTGGTTAAGGCGCAACAATAACAGCGACCGCGGCGGTGACGACTAGTTGCTCTGGTGAAAATAAGAAATATAAATAACCGGGATGTCAACAAAGGAAAAGCAAAGGCTGCCAACTGTTGAATGCAACATCAGGGAAATGATTCCAGGAAAATCCGGAAAAGAAGGGGGAGAAAAGGAGGAAAAAATAAATACACCATGCTAAAATAGCTTGGTACTGTGTGAACAACATCCCCAGCCTGCACCGTTATTATATTTTCTACTAGATCTGTTATTATTCCTCATCCCACTCCGGGTTTTATGTCAGTTTGTTATTTTTTTCCTCACTTGTTGTTTTTACTTGGCTCCTCTGCTTTCCCCCATTTTGTGATTTGCTGCCTGAACATCCGAACATCTGAAACCCCTAAATCCAAAATGTGTGCGTAGGGGACGCGCGGCGCCCTGCCATTTTCCCTCTCGCACCCGTTCATCTTCCCTCTCCGACGCTCCTCATTTTTCTTCCCTCCTCAGAGCCATCACACCGCGGCAATCAACCGAGACCTTCTCGGAGAGCTCGGAGGGGAGGGCGCCGACGGCGTGAAGAGGCGAGAGGAAGAGGAGAAGAGGAGTGATGGGTTGGTGCAGCTGGTTGACATTTAAGACGACAAATATTCCGGCTTCCTGCGCACTGATGGCGCTGACATTGATTTCCTTTCACGCTTTAATCAGTCACAATTCAATGCGATTTTTATCCAAAGCAATATTCCACAATTTGCCCAGAGCTTATCCTTTATCAAAGCTTACTGAATAAACATGCAACAAATAAAATTAGACTAGTTAATTCAAACCAAATTGCAATCTCAGTAGTTTGGCAAATGGAGGATTGCGGCTGCCAGAAGAAAATACGTTCTTCATTCCTGGTTTAAGCTTTATAGAGTTGTAATTTCCTACAATATCTGCTTGGGAAGCTTATTAAAAGCCCACTATTGTTGAAATGATTATACTTTGAGCACAATTTACAAGTCATAGAAACATTTGGACTTTGCAGTCTCCCTCTTTTTCCATATCTGGCAGGTGAAGAAGAGACGCTGACCTGATATCACAGGCCACAGCTCCACAGCCCCTCAGAAACTTCACCCACATTTCAACGTCTTTTTCTGTTTTATTAATCTGGGGATCACGGGAGGCGGCGCCGCCTCTTGGCTGTGGGCTGAACGCTGAGCGATGACTGAGCAAACACCGAACGGTCGGGGAAGTGAGGGTTTCCAGAGGCAAATGAAGAGGCAGGCTGGGATAAGGCAAGTTAGGAAGGCAGAGAGAGGCCAAAGGAGAGAGAAGTGAGGAGAGATGAGCTTCATTGATCGGTGCAGACAGCTTCATTATCGGCAGTCGCTGGGCACGCGGTGAATTCACAAACGCACACACGTGTGAGAGGCCTCCGTCTGTTTATCCCCATGCTAACACAGCACTAGTTACTGTAATCAGATTACCCCGAACGGAGTTGTTGGTGTTGGACTGTAGCGCCGAGGTCCTGCGCAACAGCGAGCACTCTCGGCGTCTTCGTGAATTAATGAGGACAGCTAAGACATCTCTCCCAGAGAACCTGAAAATATATCGGGCGATCGGGAAGGTCCGTGAGAAAATGAGGAGGGAGGGAAAAGGAAAACAAAAAGGCCTTTTGTGAGTGACGCCCCGCACTCCCCCGTACTCGACAACTTGCTAGCGCTGGGAAGAGTAAGACGGCATTGTGTTCTCTTTTAATAGCACTTAATATTTCAGGTTTCAATAGTTATTTATCACGGTAAGTCCAACTCATGAGCTTTAATTGCACATTCTAAAGCACACACAGATAACAGTTTTAAAAGATGGGCTGTTTTCCCTGAATGAGCCAATAGGAGGGAAAACGTGCACAGTGTTGGGACTGTGACCCTGAAGCGTGTCAATAGAACTCCGTCATTTTATTATTCCCTTTGTGGTGTTAAGTATATGAGAGAGGCCATTGATCACATGCGACTATTCTGCTGAGGTAGGAGAAGCTCTATTGTCTATGGACGACGGGAGGGTAAAACCCTGGAAATGTCCAGCTGGAGGAGAACCTGGCATCCTCCCCGCGACACTGCAGGGCAAACAGCCTTCAAGCAAAAGAAAGAAAATCTTGATTGTATTTTCATATTTTCCACCGACACCTGGCTGCCAACTGCCTTGACAGCAAAGGTGATGTTTCTGTCTGCTTGCTGCGGGGTTATTGGTTGAGGAACAGCGACTGTATTAGGGTCACCTTTTGCCCTGTAAGGGGATGACATCACACCCAGCTAGAGCCAATGCTTCTAGGTTTTCCTACCAAACTCCTGTAACCTTTTGGCCAACAAAAATGCTTCACATATGTCTTGAGGGCCAACATTTACTCCATTGTGGTCGCATTGGAAGTTCTCAGGGTTGCCAGAGGTGCTTCATCCTTGAAGCAGAAGCTCTAAAAATCAAGTGTATCTGGGCTCACGGCGCTAACAAGGACGGCGAAATGCACAAGTTAAGTTACCTTGTAGCGCTACTTTTAAAAACACGACCTGAACCCGGCGGACAAAAGAAGCGAGGCAGCATGTGAACACAGAGGACACTGCATTAGCTCTGTCTCTGTGTTTATGTGTCTCTCTTATTGGGCTCCTCCAATAAACCCAGAGAACACAGTCCACTCCACAGCCCGCCATTACATCAATGACTCTGAATGCGCTGAATAGTCAATGGCACACGGCCGCATAATATGGCAGAGTGAATAGAGACGGCGGATAATGCATGTTCACTTCAAATCTTCTTTCTTTCCCTTTCAGAGTGGCCCCCCTCACCCACTGACACCCCCCCCCTCATGTTTCATATCTTCCTTTCATTACCTGGAGTAGAGGCGGGGGAGGGTGGGGGGGTGGGGGGGGAAATTGAAGGTAGTTAGTGGTTGCTGGAGGTTGGAGCAGTGTGTGTGTGTGTGTGTGTGTTCAGTAGGGTTATGAAGACAGAAGGGGAAAAAAAACGAATGAGAGAAGGTTGGCAAGGAGTTGCCGTGGTAACAGGGAGCAGACCCTCGTTAGCCCAGCAGGTGCTAATAGGGATAACGATAAGTGTTAAGGGGGAGGGAGCTGGGAAGGGAGGGACGGAGGCCTTTATCTCTCCCAGCATCCTTTGCTCTTGTACTGCCGTCTGCTTTAGAGCCGTTTTTCCACCAATGTCCTACCCAGTCGGTGCCATGTCGTGCCCCCCCCCCCCAGTATCTTCTGGTAGAGCGTTTCCATTTTAAGCATCTTCCATTTCAGCTGCTCCGGCTGCACTCGTATCAACAACTACCCGCCGCTTTTTCCTTCCCCATCTCTTTCTTTGCCATCTCCCGATTTCCACTTTTATTTTCCAATCATTTTTGCCTCCCTCTTAACGCCTCGTCCTCTTTTCCCACCCCTTCATCCCATCTTTACACTGCTTGGAGACAGAAAACAAAGTCCTCAAGCCGCTCTCCAAATGAAAAGACAGGAGACTAAAATGCTCGGTCAAAGGAGAGACGAGGAGAGCAGGAGAAAGGCATGGGAGGACATTCAAGTCAATACTTGTGTTGGTAAGGGGGTATTTTTCCGCCACCTCGCGCAGTCCTCCTCCCGTTCTATTATTTTTCTGGATTTCTCCTGCTCCACTCGCGCTCCGGCCGTGGACCAGCTGCCGTCACCATTCCGTGTTGATTCTTCTCTCTCCCTTAGCCGCTCTGGCCATTTTGCCGCCTCTGGCCAAACCACTTCACCAGGAATTTGGCGAAAAGACAGATCGGAGCCCAGCACTTCGTGCAATTTCAAGTTGGAGCTACCTAATGGTAATTAAAATGAGCGCCCAAGGCCTGGCCACTCACCAGCACAAAGAAAACACGCGGAGCCCACTCTGACACTCGATACAGCACAACACATTTCAAAGCAACTCTGGTACAAAATAACTTGTCAAAATCAAATATTTCTTCCAAATTCTGGTGTTATGATAAAGATGGAGAATGCTGAGCTCTTAGAAACAATAAATGAAGCAGAGTTTTTTACAGATCTCTATCCTGCTACAGTTGACTCTGGGATCTTTTGACCTCATGGATCTCATATTTGCTCTGATGTGGACTACAAACAGGCCTTATTTAGGGAGGGGTGTGCCTTAAAAATCAGGTCTAATCTGTTTAATTCAGCCCAAATGGATGCAAAAGAAGATGTGGAACCATCTCAGAGATGAAGAGAGAAATAGAGGCGCATGATTTACCTTCATGAGTGAGACAGCAAAAAATATATATTTCAGTTTCTCTTGTGTTTCTTTTTGTCCTAATTTACTTGCAAGATTTTCTAAAATTCTGGATTTGGGCTGTCCTCGGGGGGTGCCGAGTGTGGAGTGATGGGAAAAACACAAATGATTTAATCTTGTTGGGCGCCTTCACCTTGAGAAGTTGAAGACAAGGACAACAGAAGGTATTACAAACAGGCGCTAACCCATAATTCCCTGACCCTAAAATGTTTTGCCAAACTTTGCAGATCGGCTTTTGTGCATCTCTGTCCTTGAGCTGTATTTAAATCAGTTGTATCTAAACCATCGTTACTACAATGAACCAGATAGCTAGCAAGCATTTAAAGGGCTTCATCACCCATGTCAGCTTTTCAGAGGCCCAATCAGGTTGTCCTGGAGACCTCCTGTCAAGTGTTATACCCCTGGGGCTCACAGCCATCAAAGCAAGGTTGCATACGCAGCCACAGTGCCTTTGGGCCAGGTATAATATGGCTGATCACAAATCTCCTTCTCTCCGTCTTTCCAGCATTTCATTGAGGAAATTGTTACTTTCTACATAAGAGATATCAGTCGAATGATTTGATTGTTCTATATCAGTGCTGGTAAACGCTCATAAGCCTTTCTAACGAACTGCATCAGCATTATTGTTAAGCGTACTCTTCACTGGTCTCAGAGTAGCTCATTAAATCAAATGATTGCAGCTTGCCGATGAGGATCATAATTATACCAAAATAGGAATTATGGAAACTAAAACTGAATGTTTTATTCTGAGTTGGAGAAATGTTCTCTAACTACAACCACGACATCCACGCAGTGAAGAATGGGACGCATTACGCAGCGTGGAAAGTTTCAGAGGCTGAGAGGCGTGGCCTCTGTCGGCACGGCGTTCACAGACGTAAACGTAGAACAAGGTCAATGACAAACTGGGGTGGACATCATTTTGGTTTTAGAGGTTATGACGTGTGTGTCAGGAAGGCCAGTTGTTGGTGTGAACATGTTGACCCCTCACCTGGTCCAATATCGACAGTGACGCTGACGTTGAATTCCACACTGATGTTCATTAGTATAAATCTGATCTATATTTATATCATATAACATATGGAAGTGGCCCTAATCTGGAGAGGAGAGGAGAGGAGAGGAGAGGAGAGGAGAGGAGAGGAGAGGAGAGGGGGGAGAGGAGAGGGGGACAGGAGAGGAGAGGAGAGGAGAGGAGAGGAGAGGAGAGGAGAGGAGAGGAGAGGAGAGGAGAGGAGGGGAGGGGAGGGGAGAGGAGAGGAGAGGAGAGGAGAGGAGAGGAGAGGAGAGGAGAGGAGAGGAGGGAGGGGAGGGGAGGGGAGGGGAGGGGAGGGAGAGGAGAGGAGAGGAGAGGAGAGGAGAGGAGAGGAGAGGAGAGGAGAGGAAAGGAGGAGAGGAGAGGAGAGGAAAGGAAAGGAGAGGAGAGGAGAGGAGAGGAGAGGAGAGGAGAGGAGAGGAGAGGAGAGGAAAGGAGAGGAGAGGAGAGGGGGGAGAGGAGAGGGGGAGAGGAGAGGAGAGGAGAGGAGAGGAGAGGAGAGGAGAGGAGAGGGGATGGGAGGGGAGGGGAGAGGAGAGGAGAGAAGGGGAGAGGAGAGGAGGGGAGAGGAGAGGAGAGAAGGGGAGAGGAGAGGAGGGGAGAGGAGAGGAGGGGAGAGGAGAGGAGAGGAGAGGAGAGGAGAGGAAAGGAGGAGAGGAGAGGAGAGGAGAGGGGAGAGGAGAGGAGAGGAGAGGAGAGGAGAGGAGAGGAGAGGAGAGGAGAGGAAAGGAGGAGAGGAGAGGAGAGGGGAGAGGAGAGGAGAGGAGAGGAGAGGAGGGGAGGGGAGGGGAGGGGAGGGGAGGGGAGGGGAGGGGAGGGGAGAGGAGAGGAGAGGAGAGGAGGGGAGAGATCCAAAGGACAGGAAATTCCCAGAAGAGGAGGCAGTGCTATAGACATTCCTGGAGTGTGAATAGTAAGAGCTATTCCCTTTATCCCGCCCTATTAGAATCAGGTCCAAGATGCCCGTGGGCAGATCTGACCCTGGAAAAGACCCAGACAGTCTCTCTTTTGAAACAGCTGGATAAAGATATCATCCGCCACGGTTGTCTGCTTACGACCTTCCTTTTGGACAATAGCATAATCTGCAAGTGTGCCAGCCCCACACACAGTCTCTCATTTCTTTTCCTGTTCCTCCTCCCGTTGGGGAGGGAGGGAAACAGAATTATTCAACCCACAAACATGCCATGACAGGAAAATACATGCAGCTTCTGCACTTGTGCATATGGCGTTTAACAACCCCACATCGGAGCGGGGCGCTGAAAGGACGGACTCGTCATCGCAGCATCCTGAGAGATGGAGCGAGCCGGCAGCTTCCATTGTGAACGAAACCAATTTCATGTTGTTTGCTCAATGGCCGCCCGTCTCTATAATACATCGCGCAATAGTCTATAACTATGTTAAAGAGTGGCTCTGCAGCATCCGAGCTGTTATTGCTAAGTGGCTAAGTGCTTCCTAATACACTTGGTCCGCCGTCGCCGCTCGTTCTGAAAGACAAATCAAAGTTAAGTGAAGGAAATCGCCTCCAAAACCAAAATGTCATTTCCAGCTTGTAGTTAAGAGCAAGTGCCCCTTTTTAGAAAAAAAAGACACTTTCTTTTTAAATTTAGATGTTTTTTAGCAGAAATACTGAGAAATTGGAGAAGCTGTGCAGCTTTATTCTACCTAAATTAGTTTAGGTAGGTAAAAGAAGGTTTTTAGAGAGGATTTGGACGACGCTGGTTGGCTCCAGATGTTTCTGTGGTGCTCCTCAGTGGTGGCTATAGCGTTGAGTGGGTCCGACATACATTAGTTAACACCTTGATCATCATCCTAGCCTAACGCGAACGGAGCTATAACAAATATTTTAGTCCATCGCGGCTCGCTGCCACCGAGAGGAACGCGAGGATCAGACATTTTCATCGTCCCCTGACCCTGATGACTGAAAGTTGTTTGTTTTACAGTCCTTCTCAAGTGTATTAACAGGACCAGTGTTTCACAAGGCTGGCGGTATAAACACAAGCTGTGTTTAGGTTCGAATGGATCCGAGCATTCCTGAATGACAGGGGAAGGCAAATAACGTGGTCGGAGCAGCTGGCAAGTGAGACAGTGGAACGGCATATTGAATCTTCCCAAATATGGAAACGGCTATAAAACAATCACATCAACAGCAGGGCTCTTTCAGGACGGGCATTTTTGTGGCCATCCAAGTGAGGGGATTGAAATGGCACGCACACTCTTACTCACACACATCCGCGCGGTGTTGGACAGCGGCGCCATTTAAACGGCAGTGAGAGGCGCACGGTGGCAAAACAAAAAGCACCGCAGAGACAATTAGCACAGCCACTCACAATAGAGTGCGTTTGTGTGTGTGTTTATGCATTTTTCGGTGGCTTTTGTGAAAGTCTGCGCACGTGTGCCAGACTATGCATGCACTACAGCCAGCTGTATGCATGCAGGCCAATCTGCTTATTTGCTAGCAAATCAAACACTCTGTGTGTGCGTTGTGGCCACTGCTACTGTCGCATCCAAAACACACTCGCTCAGACAAAGGCACACACGCGTTGGCCTCTCGCTGACATTTGCATGGGCACCATAGTTGCATCACAGGGACTGTAATTCAGGTACGTGTGTGAGCGTGTGTGTGTGTGTCTTCACACTTACTACTCATTCTACGGGTGAAGTGAGGCCTTGTTTGCCAACTGGGGGCATTTTGCAACTTTAAAGGAGGGTTAAGGTTCTAGGGTTTTAAGGTTGAGGTTAGAATTGGGTTTAAGTCAGAGCTGAGATGGTTAGGGTTAGGGTAGGGGGCTGGATAATGCATTGTCTCTGTGGTGGTCTGCACAAAGGTAGGAATGCGAGGATGTGTGTGTGTGGGGGGAGGGTGCCAGACAGCCAGTCGTTTACTTTAGAGGGTTGCGTAACACGCGCTTCATCATAGCCTCCCTCTCTGGCACAACATGCCACAGAGGCAGCCAGAGAAACTGTGTTCAGACCTGAAGAGGTATGTCTGGCTGGGCCTCTGCGTGCGTAGTGTGTGTGTGTGTGTGTGCAGCACTGTGGCATGACTCTGGAGTCCTCCCAGGTGTGTGTGTATTGTGTCCCAACTCAGCCTGTGTGATATCACACAGAGATACACACAAGCGCTGCAGCACAGGTGTTGCGGCGCTGATATGCTTTTGTGTTCACACATAAGGAGATTTACACACGTTGTGTATCTCTTACACGAGTGATCTCTGTTTGTGTCTGAGTGAGACTCAGGTGTGGGAGTAGATGGCTGGGTTTACCGGAACAAGCTTAGCGCGCCGCCACTCGTGGGGGTGCTGGGCGAGGTGAAACAGGTTAATTAAGAAAGGACGCGCGGCTGCGTGCGCGCACAAACACAAGTGCGACGGCGATTGGAGCGGGAGACTTGTAAATTGGCTGATCCTGAGCGGCAAACGAGTGCGGGCTTAAGAAAAACGTGCGCTGATGCAGAGAACTAAATTGGGACGCGCCAGAAAGGAGGGACAAACGTGGGAGACAGATGAGGAGACAGACAGAAAGCAAAGGTCAATAAACAGGGAGCGAGGGAATGAGGGAGGGAGGGAGGGAGGCAGACGGCAAACAGATGGAGACAAACAGGCAGTAATGCAAACAGGCCAAAAGTAAAAGAAAAAAGAAACTTTCCGGTTTGAGACGTCTGGAGATACTGTGGGGTGCAGGTACAGAGCCGTGTGGTACACCAACATCGCTGCTGATATCTGTGGCAGTCCTTTCAAACTTCCTTGTCTCAAGCTGATGATGTCTGATTGATTAGATGAGCTGAATAATTTATGACACATTTGTACTTGGGGAAACAAACGAGTCTCTTCCTGTGTCTCTTATACCCGACGTCTCCTTCGCATTCTTAATGTGCTTGTATGCCCGGGCTCAACAACAGTGGCTAGACCCAATGATCATTTCCATTCTGTTTAATGTTATTGCTATTGATTTTGCTGTTTTGGCCTCATTTGACAGAATTGAATTACACTGCATATTTTTCCTGAGGAAAAAAAAAAAGCTTTAATTCAAACCACTCTGTGAACGCACCATAAAGTATTCACTCCAATTAGAATTCAGGAACATTACATGCAAGAAAGGCTTATTTATCAGTGAACTGGAGTAATAAGATAATAATAATTGGATCTGATTTGTTTACATGCACTTCAATAGTGCGTTAATTTAAAAAATGGTTCATATGTTTAGTCGATATATTGGATTTCTTTCGGCGTATGCGCGTATCTACTGGTAACACTTTCTGTTATCGTCCCTGCGGAACAAAGCACAGCGACACTTTTAGCGTTAACGCTTAGCATTAGCTAATGTGGGAGCTTAAAGAGAACAAACAGCAGCCTGTTGTTTCTGTTTCCAACTGTTCCTCATGCGTACATGGGAATAAACAGGTACACAAACACATCAGAGTATTACAGGTGTATTACATGATCAGATAATGTTGTCTGATAAGTCACATCACCTTAGTATGTTTACCTGATGACTTGAAACATCTGATAGCTCCAGTTAATGATTTAATATTTAGAGCACGCAAACGGCCTCTTGAAACTCTGATACCAGCCAAAACCAAAAGCTCAGGTGTGACATATTGACAGAACTATCCGATTTGTTTCTACGACGCACTCCAAATTGAACCAGCCATTAACCCAGGTGAAAGGGTCAAAGGTCAGGGCTGAACGACACATAAGTAGTCTACGGCGATGTCTCCATTCGTTCCCATCAAAGCTAACTGACGTTTGCTTCAGGAATTATTTAAATGCATGCAAATAGATCATTGTAACGATTCTTACTCTGTCTATCAGAGGACTTAGTGCGGAGAGGTTCAGTGGTCCACATCTCGTGCTGTTTCCTCCTGATATCGATTGGATCTAAAAGCAGGGACCGTTCAAAACACCAGCAAGCGGTTCCATGGTCATTGACCATTGAAAACAGCAGGTCAGCCTCACTCTCTGCAGTATGGTTTCTGTTCTGTTCTGTTCTTTATATTCAATCACTGATGAAGAGCTATCGATTCCTCTTCCATCCAGTGACGCCAGACTAACAGTCTGTCTCTGTAAAGGTCGGTACAAGTAATGAATTGATCAGCGCCCGCTAGTAGTAGAGGCAGAGAGAGACGACACAGCAGGCCGGAGTAAAAGAAGGACTAACTACATAAACAGGAAGAGCTGTGCACATACATTAGGCAGAAATATGGGCAGCCATGGATGGTGTAGAGGTAGAGGAAGGCCCACACAGGCAGATAGCGGACAGTCAGCAGGGAAATAACAGAGAGAGAGGCGTTAGCTAGCAATAACAATAGAATAATAGACACACATTTAAAGAAAGTCGTAAATCTTTCCGTATAAATGAACCCCCCCATCCCAATTTGTGGGAGACATCTTGTGTCAAAGTGGAAGACCTCACCCGACAGACAAGAGAGCGCCGGCTGCATGCGTTGGCTGGACGATGTGAAACGCCTGCGAGATAAAGGGTGGCCATAAAGGGGCCGAGGCGGATAAACACCGCACATAAATCCCAGCTCTTACTTACAGAGCTGCCTAAACACGCGGAGGTTTTTGTGACGCCACTCAAGAGCAACATTGTGTTGCCAGGAACAGCCCCGAGCCTTCAGCGTCGGACGCACGCTGAGCTTCTATACACAAATCCAGCGAGAGCGACAGCCTCGCTGTTTATGCAACATTCAGGTGCCAGGCATAGCAATGTTAAGAGCACTCAATCGCCATGGTAACTGATATGGCGAGGCTCTGTCAAATACCCCATGTCACATAGCCCCCTCCGCCAGTTGACAGGTGAATTTAGATGCACAAAATGCACATTCATTGGATAAAAAGGGCTATAAATGTACATCCATAAGTAGCAGATGCCTCTGCTCACTTCTCTCTGGGTTCCACCCACCACAACAGTCTAGGAATGCGGCAGGGAAAGGCAAAAGGCTGTTGTTTGGCTTCAACAGGAAGCTCACGCCCAGATTTTGACAAGATTCAACTTCTCTTTCCCATGATACAGTGGCTTGAGGGGGGGTTCTGATGTAAACAGGGTGCTGTGATACACAGTCAGGCCCGATACATACGCTGGCAAGAAGCTCCTGTCCTGATCGGGCTGGTACTAGCTCGCTTTATTTCCAGCGTTTGCTCCATCCTTGGCAATAACATAAACAACCCTGCGATGGTTTGATATTACATTACCCACTCATCAGTCAAACTGTCTTGGCAGTTAGCTGCT